>NC_133131.1:3701581-3739081 GCF_048418815.1 Hemitrygon akajei
AAACCCCTCCCTCATTTGTCTACACACCTCCCTCATCTGTCCATACACCTCCCCCATCTCCCCCACACACCTCCCCCATCTCCCCCACACACCTTCCCCATCTGTCCATACACCTCCCCATCTCCCCACACACCTCCCCGTCTCCCCCACACACCTCCCCATCTCCCCCACACACCTCCCCATCTCCCCCACACACCTTCCTCATCTGTCCATACACCTCCCCATCTCCCCCACACACCTCCCCGTCTCCCCCACACAGCCTCCCCATCTGTCCATACACCTCCCCGTCTCCCCCACACACCTCCCCGTCTCCCCCACACACCACCCCGTCTCCCACACACACCTTCCCTCATCTGTCCATACACCTCCCCATCTCCCCCACACACCTCCCCATCTCCCCCACACACCTCCCCGTCTCCCCCACAACACCTCCCTCTCCCCCCACACACTCACCCCGTCTCCCCCCACACACCTCCCCGTCTCCCCCACACACCTTCCTCATCTGTCCATACACCCTCCCCATCTCCCCCCACACACCTCCCCATCTCCCCACACACCTCCCCGTCTCCCCCACACACCTCTCTCATCTGTCCAATACACCTCACCATCTCCCCACACCACCCTCCCCATCTCCCCCACACACCTTCCAATCTCCTCACACTCCTCCCTATCTCCCCCCACACACCTCCCTATCTCCTCACACTCCTCCTATCTCCCACACACACCTCCCCCATCTCCCCCACACACCTCCCCATCTCCCCCCACACACCTTCCCCTCCCCCCACACACCTCCCTATCTCCTCACACTCCTCCCTATCTCCCCCACACACCTCCCCATGTCCCCATCTCCCCCACACATCTCCCATCTCCCCACACATCTCCCTATCTCCCCCCACACACCTCCCCATCTCCCCCACACATCTCTCTATCTCCCCCACACACCTCCCCATCTCCCCCACACACCTCCCCATCTCCCCCACACACCTCCCAGATCTGTCCATTCACACCTCCCCCATCTCCCCCACAACATCTCCCTATCTCCTCACACACCTCCCCGTCTCCCCACACATCTCCCATCTCCCCCACACATCTCCCTATCTCCCCCACAACATCTCCCTATCTCCACACACTCCTCCCCATCTCCCCATCTCCCCACACATCTCCCTATCTCCCCCACACACCTCCCCATCTCCCCCACACATCTCCCTATCTCCTCCACATACCTCCCCATCTCCCCCACACATCTCCCCATCTCCCCCACACATCTCCCCTATCTCCTCACACTCC
This sequence comes from Hemitrygon akajei, assembly GCF_048418815.1. NCBI lineage: Eukaryota > Metazoa > Chordata > Chondrichthyes > Myliobatiformes > Dasyatidae > Hemitrygon > Hemitrygon akajei. The sequence goes on from NC_133131.1 coordinate 3,702,869, forward strand.
TCCCCATCTCCCCATCTCCCCCACACATCTCCCTATCTCCTCCACACACCTCCCCATCTCCCCATCTCCCCCACACATCTCCCTATCTCCCCCACACATCTCCCTGACTCCCCCACACACTCCCCGTCTCCCCCCACACATCTCCCCATCTCCCCCCACACACCTCCCCATCTCCCCCCACACACCTCCCCATCTCCCCCACACATATCCCCATCTCCCCCACACACCCCTCCCTATCTCCACCACACAATCTCCTATCTCCTCACACTACTCCACCCCATCTCCCCCACACACCTCCCTATCTCCCCCCACACACCTCCCCATCTCCCCACACAACCTCCCCATCTCCCCCACACATCTCCCATCTCCCCCACACATCTCCCTATCTCCCCCACACACCTCCCCATCTCCCCCACACATCTCCCTTATCTCCACCACACACCTCCCCATCTCCCCCACACACCTCCCCATCTCCCCACACACCTCCCCATCTCCCCACACATCTCCCCATCTCCCCCACACACATCCCCCATCTCCCCCACACATCTCCCCATCTCCCCACACACCTCCCCATCTCCCCCACAACCTCCCCATCTCCCCCCACACACCTCCCATCTCCCCCACACATCTCCCCATCTCCCCCACACATCTCCCCATCTCCCCCACACACCTCCCCATCTCCCCCACACCATCTCCCCATCTCCCCCACACACCTCCCTATCTCCCCCACACAACTCCCCGTCTCCCCCCCACACACATCCCCATCTCCCCCACACACATCCCCATCTCCCCCACACATCTCCCTATCTCCCCACACACAACTCCCCATCTCCCCCACACACATCCCCATCTCCCGACACATCTCCCTATCTCCCCCATTACACCTCCCATCTCCCCCACACATCTCCCTATCTCCCCCACACACCTCCCATCTCCCCCACACACATCCCCACATCTCCCCCACACACCTCCCTATCTCCCCCACACACCTCCCCGTCTCCCCACACATCTCCCTATCTCCCCCACACATCTCCCTATCCTCCTCACACTCCTCCCCATCTCCCCCACACACCTCCCATCTCCCCCACACACCTCCCCATCTCCCCCACACACATCCCCATCTCCCCCACACATCTCCCCATCTGCCCCACACACCTCCCTATCTCCCCCACACAACTCCCCCGTCTCCCCCACACACATCCCCATCTCCCCCACACACATCCCCATCTCCCCCACACACCTCCCCATCTCCCCCACACATCTCCCCATCTCCCCCACACACCTCCCCATCTCCCCCACACACCTCCCCATCTCCCCCACACATCTCCCCCATCTCCCCCACACATCTCCCTATCTCCCCCACACACCTCCCCATCTCCCCCACACATCTCGCTATCTCCCCACACACCTCCCCATCTCCCCACAACACACATCCCCATCTCCCCCACACACCTCCCCATCTCCCCCACACACATCCCCATCTCCCCCACACACATCCCCATCTCCCCCACACATCTCCCCATCTGCCCCACACACCTCCCCATCTCCCCCACCACACCTCCCCGTCTCCCCCACACATCTCCACCGTCTCCCCCACACACCTCCCCGTCTCCCCCACTACAACTCCCCGTCTCCCCCCACACACATCCCGTCTCCCCCACACACATCCCCATCTCCCCCACACATCTCCCTATCTCCCCCCACCACACACCTCCCCATAGTCCCCCACACACCTCCCTAACTCCCCACACAAACTCCCCGTCTCCCCCCACACACATCCCCGTCTCCCCCACACAATCTCCCCATCTGCCCCACACTCCTCCCTATCTCCCCCACACACATCCCATCTCCCCACACACATCCCATCTCCCCCACACATCTCCCCATCTGCCCCACACACCTCCCCATCTCCCCCACACACCTCCCGTCTCCCAGTCTCCCCATCTCCCCCACACATCTCCCCATCTCCCCCACACACTCCACAGTCTCCCCATCTCCCCCACACACATCCCCATCTCCCCCACACACCACCCTATCTCCCCCACACACCTTCCTCATCTGTCCATACACCCTCCCCATCTCCCCCACACACCTCCCCATCTCCCCCACACACCTCCCCGTCTCCCCCACACACATCCCCATCTCCCCCACACACATCCCCATCTCCCCCATACATCTCCCCATCTGCCCCACACACCTCCCCGTCTCCCAGTCTCCCCATCTCCTACACACCTCCCAGTCTCCCCATCTCCCCCCACACACCCTCCCCGATGCCTCACCGTCACCCTGCAGATTTTCCCATCTTCCCCCACATCCCTCCTCGTCCCTCCTGCACCCTCCCCAGTCCACAGCGGTTTCAGTCTGTGCCCCGTCCAGGGTCCAGTGGTGTTTGAGGTGATGGCAGATGTTGGGCTGGTCCTCTCCCTCTGGACCCGACCCTCACCTCTCCCTCCGGACGGACCCTCACCTCTCCCCTCCAGGACCTGACCCTCACCTCTCCCTTTGGTCCTCTGATCCTCACTTCTCCCTCCGGACCCGACCCTCACCTCTCCCTCCAGACCCAACCCTCACCTCTCCCTCCGGATCTGACCCTCATCTCTCCCTCCAGACCGGACCATCACCTCTCCCTCCGGACCGGACCCTCACCTCTCCCTCTGGTCCTCTGATCCTCACTTCTCCCTCCGGACCCGACCCTCACCTCTCCCTCCAGACCCAACCCTCACCTCTCCCTCCGGACCTGACCCTCATCTCTCCCTCCAGACCCGGACCCTCACCTCTCCTCCCGGACCTGACCCTCACCTCTCCCTCCAGACCGGACCCTCACCTCTCCCTCCGGTCCTGACCCTCACCTCTCCCTCCAGACCAGACCCTCACCTCTCCCCTCCAGACCGGACCCTCACCTCTCCCTCCGGACCTGACCCTCACCTCTCCCTCCGGACCAGACCCTCACCCTCTCCCTCCGGAACCTGACCCTCACCTCTCCCTCCGGACCCGACCCTCACCTCTCCCTCCAGACCGGACCCTCACCTCTCCCTCCGGACCTGACCCTCACCTCTCCCTCCAGATCCGACCCTCATCTCTCCCTCTGGTCCTCACTTCTCTCTCCGGACCCGACCCTCACATCTCCCTCCAGACCCGACCCTCACCTCTCCCTCCAGATCTGACCCTCACCTCTCCCTCCAGACCCGACCCTCACCTCTCTCTCCAGATCCGACCCTCACCTCTCCCTCCGGACCTGACCCTCACCTCTCCCTCCAGATCTGACCCTCATCTCTCCCTCTGGTCCTCTGATCCTCACTTCTCCCTCCACTCCTAACCCTCATTTCTCCTTCCACCCCTGACCCTCATCTTCCATCCAGACTTGACCCTCATCTCTCCCTGCATACCTGGATGTCACCTCTCCCTCCAATGTCCTCACCCTCACCCCTCCCTTCAGCCCCTCACCTTCACCTCCCGCTCCAGTCTCTCCTCTCCCCTCCAGGCCCCTCACCCTCACCACACTCTCCTCCTCTCTGGATCCCTCTATCTCCCCTCCTCCCTCCACTCTCTTTCCCGGACCTCCACCGCAAACCCTCCTCCCCGGGTTCTCCTCACCCACCTCTCCGGACTCCTGTTCTCTGGATTACTCTCTCCCCTCATCCCCTCTTTCTCTCCATCACGACCCTTTTTTCGAACTCCCCCTCCCGTTTCTCAGAATCCTGCGGCTCCTCGCCGCATCGTCCCTCAGTGCCCTCTCAATCCCCGCAGCCCCCCGTCCCGCCGGTCCCCCGGTGCGCCCAGCCTGCACTGTCACCGCACCGAATCGCCCGCAGTGACAGGGGCCAGTGGCCGGGAGGGGCCGCTCACCCTGCGGCTCTAACCGAGCTGGACAGCCCAGCGATGTCCGCGTCCTTCCCTTCTTCTCTCCTCTCCCCCCCCTCTCTCTCTCTCTCTCTCCTTCTCTCTCTCTCTCTCTCTCTCACACACTCACACTCTCTCTCTCCTCTCTCTGTTTTCTCTCTTCCCCCCTTCCTCTGCTATTTATTTCTTTTACCTTTACAATTTCCTCACCATCAGCCCTGCTCTCATTGGCTGCCATCTCTGCCCTCCGGCCAATAGCAGGGACGTTAGCGACAAACCTCAGCCAATCGGGTAGCGAGGCATTGAGAGAGAGTCCGAAAAACAAGCTGGAAAGGGGCGTGGCCTGAGGATAGAGGGAATGGGGAAAGACGGGATGGAAAGAGAGAGAGAGAGAGAGAGAGAGAGAGAGAGAGAGAGAGCAAATGCAGGGGGAATTCAGCGTGACAGAGAATGCAGAGAGAGAGAGAGAGAGAGAGAGAGAGAGAGAGAGAGAGAGAGAGAGAGAGAGAGAGAGAGAGAACGGAGAGAGGGAAAGGGAATGTAGGGAGAGGGAGATGGAGAATGCAGACTGAGGGAACGAGAGGGAATACAAATGTAGAAAGAGAGGAGAGTAGAGAGGTAGAGAACGAAAGAGGGTGTTTGGAAAGGGAATGCAGAGAGAGAGAGAGAGAAATGCATAGGGAGAGAGTGAGTTCAGAGAGAAATAGAGGAGCGAGAGAAATAAGAAGAGAAATAGAAAGGAGAGAGAGATGAATAACAGAGAGAATGAGAGAGGGGAAGAGAGATTGCAGAAAGAGACGGATCAGAGAGCGGGGTGGGGGATTGAGAGAGAGAGAGAAGGAGAGTAGGAAGAGATTATGGGGAATTGGGTTGAGAAACCGAGAGAGGAGATAAAGAAAACAGATTCAGCACAGAAGCTGTCCCTTCAGTCCACAGTCCCTGCCGACTATCCATCGCCCACTTATTGCCATCCCTCTCCACCCCCATTTCATTTGCCTCATCACCTGTCCCCAGATTCTACCCCCTCTTCACACTAGCGGCAATTTACAGCAGTGAATCTACACCAAGAATCTGGGTGGAACCCGCAGGATCACAGGGTGAACATGCAAACTCCACACGTCCAGCACCCAGGATCAAAGTCAAACCGGGATATCTGTCCCAAATTGCTGGTGGCACAGGGGTGGGTGGGACACAAGGTGATAGGTCAGGGGTGATGGGTCAAGAGTGATTGCACGGGTGATGGGACAGGGTGACGGTTCTGGGGTGATGGGTTGGGGGTGGGACAGGGGTGAAGGGTCAGGTGTAATGGGTCAGGAGTGATGGTTCAGGGGTGGGTGAGACCAGGGTGATGGGTCAGGGGTGATGGTTCAGAGGTGATAGGACAGGAATGATGGTTCAGGGGTGATGGGTTGGGGGTGGGACAGGGGTGAAGGGTCAGGTGTAATGGGTCAGGAGTGATGGTTCAGGGGTGAGTGAGACCAGGGTGATGGGACAAGGGTGCTGGGTCAGGAGTGGTGGGATGGGCTGATGGGCCAAGGGTCATGGGAGTTGGGTGACGGGTCAGAAGTGATGGGACAATGGGTGGGTAGGCCATGGGTGATAGGTCAGGGATGATGGGTCAGGGTGATGGATCAGGGGTGATGGGTCAGGGTGATGGATCAGGGGTGATGGGTCAGGGGTAATGGGTCAAGAGTGATGGGACCCTTGACACTGACCCCTGAAACCCAGTCTTGATACTGAACGTTGTCACTGAGCCTTGACCCTTGACACTGACCCCTGTCACCGAGCTTGATACTGACTGCTACCACAACACCAGGGGTCTGTCGCTAGCCATGACCTCAATACTGATCCTGGCCCCTAACTCCCTACCCAGGCTCGGAGAGCAGCTAGGTACAGTACTGGGTGAGTGGTGAACTGTGAAGACTCCGAAGTTGGCTGGACTCCCTGTGTGAACATAGTCTGGTTATTGTGAGGAGGACATGCTCTCCACATCCACCCTTTTGGGACCCCTCCACCCCACTCTCAGGAGCTGATGCTCCCCACTCCGGCAGGTTCCGGTTGACGTCTCTGCTACAAAAGGTGGGATTTCCCAGAGGCCACCCACTTCAAGTCAGCTTCCCATTCCCAAGCTGACACACCTGCTCTGTGGCAGTGACAGAGCGACTCTCAGAGTGGAGGAGTGACACCTCACATTCAGTCTGGGCAGCCTCCAACCCGATGGCACGGACATTGATTTCTCCATCTTCCAGTAATTTCCCCCTCCCATTCTCTCTTTTTCCATTCCCCATTCTGGCTCCCCTCTCACCCCTTCCCTTCTCCTCACCTGCCCATCACCTCCCTCTGGTGCCCCTCCTCCTTTCCTTGACTCCATGGACCCCTCTCCTCTCCTAACAGATTCCTACTTCAGTCCTTCACCTTTTCCACCTCCCAGCTTCTCATTTCATTCCCCCACCTCCATCTCACCTATCAGCTTCCAGCTCGTACTGCCCCCACCTTCTCATTCTGGCCTCTGCCCCCTTCCCTTCCAGTCCTGAAGAAGGGTCTTGGCTGGAAACATCGACTTTTTGATCATTTCCACAGATGCTGCCTGACCTGCAGAGTTCCTCCAGCATCTTGCGTGTGTTACTATGGATTTCCAGCATCTGCAGAATCCCGTGTGTTTATTCAATCAAGTCTCTCCTTCTCTCCAAAAATGCAGCAGAAACGAGCTGGCAGCTCGATATTCCTGGTTCCATGCACCACTGACCCTCCTCACTCCTCCAGACCGTGCTGACCCTCCTCACTCCTCCAGACCGTGCTGACCCTCCTCACTCCTCCAGACCGTGCTGACCCTACAATGTACCACTGACCCTCCTCACTCCTCCAGACCATGCTGACCCTCCTCACTCCTCCAGACCGTGCTGACCCTACAACGTACCACTGACCCTCCTCACTCCTCCAGACCGTGCTGACCCTCCTCACTCCTCCAGACCGTGCTGACCCTACAACGTACCACTGACCCTCCTCACTCCTCCAGACCGTGCTGACCCACCTCACTCCTCCAGACCGTGCTGACCCTCCTCACTCCTCCAGCTGACCCTACAACGTACCACTGACCCTCCTCACTCCTCCAGACCATGCTGACCCTCCTCACTCCTCCAGACCGTGCTGACCCTCATCACTCCTCCAGACTGTGCTGACCCTACAATGTACCACTGACCCTCCTCACTCCTCCAGACCGTGCTGACCCTCCTCACTCCTCCAGACCGTGCTGACCCTACAACGTACCACTGACCCTCCTCACTCCTCCAGACCGTGCTGACCCTACAATATACCACTGACCCTCCTCACAGCTCACAGGTACAGTTGTCACTTGGGGACTGACTCCATCTCCCAGGTAGTGAGTGTTTGTTCTGAGACACTACCTCCTGCCTCTGGACCCTCAGTGAGGCCACAGTCCCCCACCTCATCTCCTCTGGAGATCTTCTGTCCGCACAGTCACACACAGCACAGGAACCACAGGCAGGACTCTGTCCAGATCTAGTGAGTCAGCCTCCTCTTGCCCCTACAAACTTCCTTCTTCTGTCCCTGACCCCTTCTCCCCAGTCCGGTCCCTGCTGTGAGAGGCTCCCTGCCCATTCCCCATTTCCGACCGGTTCACCTCCACCAGGGACGTGCCCCTCTGTCCACGGGAAGATGACCTGAGGGCCGTCCGCTCCCTCTCTGAGAGGAGCCCCCACCAGCTGCCCCGCAACACCCTCCCTACCAGGATGGGCTGCGGAGGGGTGACTCACGGAGCCAGACAGGGCCCCTGGCTGAATGGTGCCACCAGCACCAACCTCTCGCTCAGTCAGCAAAGCTAGAGAGCTGGCGGCTGATTCCAGTCAGGGGTAGGAGGGTGAACATCTGCTGGGGAGGGACATGTCCGTGATGGCTTGGCAGCAACTTTAAATTCATGGACGTCGACGTCTCAGGATGACTGTCCCGGGCTGGACACAGAGACGCAAACATAAGGAAGGAGCACCAGAGACCTTAACTTCTTCGAAGGTTAAGGAGGTTCAGCTTGTCACCGAACACTAACAGGCTCCATGGAGAGTGCCTGACTGGCTGTATCACGACCTGCTACAGCAATTCAAGTGCGCAGGAACGTGTGAACCTGCTGGGAGTACAGGGCTCTGCCCAATCCGTCACGGACACGACCCTCCCCACCATGTCTGTGGGAGACGCTGCCTCAGGAAGGCAACGTCCCTCATCTGGGCCAGGCCATCTTCTCACAGCTCCCACTGGACAGGAGGTACATCTAGTCTGCAAAAAACTGCTATCCTACCAGCAGCCCTCTCTACCCCTCCCACCTATGTACGTACCCAAATGTCCCCTAACTGTTAAATTCAAATCCATATGCTGGCAGCTCATTCCATTTTCTCATCACCCTCTGAGCGAAAAAGTTCCCCCTCATGTTCCCCTTAAACATTTCACCTTTCACCCTTAACCTGTGACTTCTCGTTGTAGTCTCACCCAACCTGCTGGGAAAAAGCCTGCTTGCATTTACCCTAACTATGCCTCTCATAATTTTGCACACCTCTATCTAAACAGCCCTCATTTCCCCTAACCGATCTGTTCCACGCCAGACATCCCCTCTTCTATCGGGCAGGAGGAAGAGGAGCCCAGGATGCAGCACCTGATGTGGACGATGAGATGGTAACTCACGTCTGCCTGGTTGGCTTAACACCAAAGTTATTGAGTCACACACAAGGCGCTGTAGGAACTCTACAGGTCAGGCAGCATCTACAGAAATGAATCACCTTTGACGATTTGGGCCGAATGCTTTCACCGGGACTTGAAGAAGGGTCTTGGCCTAAAATGTCAACTGTTTATTCCCTGCCACAGATGCTACCTGACCCGCTGAGTTCCTCCAGCATCTCGTGTGTGTTGCTCTGGATTTCCAGCATCTGCAGAATCTCTCGAGTTTGGGAGTTGGTGGGTGCCTCTATCTGTGTCCTCCTGGGCCAGAATCTGTCCCTCAATCACTGGAGGGAAATCAATGAAGCTTTGGAAAAGATTGCTATGGAGGTTAAGTGTTTGGGTATATTTAAGGCAGAGGTTGGTCAGGACATGAAGGGATATGGGGAGAAGGCAGGAAACGGGCTGAGAGGGAAAATGAATCAGCCATGATGAAATGGTGGAGCAGACTTAGACTTGATGGGCCAAATGGCCTAATTCTGCTCCTATATCTTATGGTCTTACAAGAAAGTGTTTTGTGCAAATCTGCGGCTGCATTTCCCACACCACCTGACTCCACCCAGGAAGCTCTTGATTGGCTTTGAGCTCGATGGAAATGCAGGCCTGTTGTGACCAGGACAAGTGGTCAGGGGCTTTGGGGAGGGCAGAAGCTGACTACACCATAGGTGGGAGGAGGAAGAGGAGGGTAGGTCAAAGTTCAAAGTAAATTTATTATCAAAGTACATATTTGTCACCAAATACTAGCCTAACATTCATTTTCTTGCAGGAATTCACAGCAGAGCAAATAAATCAAAGGTTCAAAGGTTCATTTATTATTAAAGTGTACTACTCTGAAATTCTTCAATTCTCTGAGTAGCCATGATAGAGAGAGCGAGAGGGAGGGAGGGAGAGAGAGAGAGAGGGGAGAGAGAGAGGAGAGGAGAGAGACAGAGGGAGAGAGAGAGAGAGAGGGGGGAGAGAGAGAGGGAGAGAGAGAGAGAGGGGAGAGAGAGAGGGAGAGAGGGGGAGAGAGAGAGGGGAGAGAGAGAGGGAGAGAGAGAGAGAGGGGGAGAGAGAGAGGGAGAGAGAGGGAAGGAGAGAGAGAGAGAGGGGAGAGAGAGAGGAGAGAGACAGAGGGAGAGAGAGAGAGGGAGAGAGAGGGGGGAGAGAGGGGGAGAGAGAGAGGGAGAGAGAGAGAGAGGGAGAGAGGGGGGGGAGAGAGAGGGGAGAGAGAGAGGGAGAGAGAGAGAGAGGGAAGGAGAGAGAGAGGGAGAGAGAGGGAGGGAGAGAGAGAGAGGGGAGAGAGAGAGGGGAGAGAGAGTGAGAGAGAGATAGAGAGAAAGATAGAGGCAGAGAGAGAGATAGAGAGAGATTGATAGAAAGAGAGAGAGACAGAGAGAGATATAGAGAGAGGAGAGAGAGATTGATAGAAAGAGAGAGAGAGAAATAGATAGATACTGTAGATAAATTTAGATAAATAATACTGAGGACATGAATTGTAGAGTCCTAGAGTGGGTAGGTTGTGGAATCTGTTCAGAGCTGAGGTGAGTGAGGTTAGTCCCACTGGTTCAGTAGCCTGATGGTTGAGGCTGTTCCTGGCCTGGTGGTGTGGGACCCAAGGCTCCTGTACCTCTTTCTCCATGGCAACAGTGAGAAGAGAGTATGGCCTGGATGGAATTGGCAAATCCTGAAGCCCACTCGAAAACGAAGGCTGGAGACGGCCGGTCCTGGGATTGGAGGCTTTTGCCTATTTGTGAGGGTGGCTGGGGTGAGTGTGAGGGAAATCAGTGGCTTGTTTTACAGCAGAAGCTGTAGGATTGCAGTTTAATTCCCGGGGCTGTCTGTAAGGAGTTCGTACGCTCTCCCCGTGACCACGTGGGTTTCCACCGGGTCCAGTTTCCTCCCACAGTCCAAAGTTGTACCGGCTAGGGTTAGTGAGTTTGGACCTGCTGTGGAGCTTGGAGACCCCAACACAACCCTCGCTGATTTGATTTGACACAAGCGATGCATTTCACTGCATGACGAATAAAATTAATCTTAAATGTTTCTTTGTTTTGTTGTTGTTGTTGTTTTTGTTGTTGCTGTGCTGCTGAACACAGTAAATCCGTGTCGGAATGTGTGGCAACGCTTGCTGGCTCATCCTTGGGCTATGTTGGTTGTTGATGCAGGCGACGTTTACGCGGTTCCGGCTGTTTACCGATGTGTAATCCAGCCCCACTGTCACGCGTGTTGTGTGAGTTCTGCGCTTCGGAGTGAGGTTCATGGTAAACGTGTTTCTAGTTAAATGACAGTGGATTTGACTTGATGCAGGTGCGAGTGATAGAGCATAAACCAATTCAGCGCCGGAACAGGCCCTTCGGCCCACAACACTGTGCCTAACCAATCAATGAGTAATCAAATGACCAACTAAACTAAATCCCCTCTGCCTACACAATGCCCATATCCTCTGTTTTCCTCACATTCATGCGCCTATCTAAGCGTCTCCTAAAACTCCCAAGTGTTCCTGCGTCTATCAGCGCATCCACTTCGCGTAAAAAACCTCCCTCATATCTCCTCTGAAATCACCCCCTCTCACCTCAATGCCCTCTGGCAGACATTTCAACCCTGGGAAAAGGACACTGTCTACTCTATCCATGTCTCTGATAACCTTTTAACCTCCTCTCAGATTTCCCTCCTCCTCCTCCGCGGCTCCAGCGAAAACAACCCAAGTGCGTCGGACCTCCTGTTACAGCCCACGCCCTCTGATCCAGTTCGAATCGGAATGGAAACGTGAGGCTGACTCTGAACGCAGGTAACACGAACAGATCTGCTCTGTATTCAGCCGGGAAACGAGCCAGGTCTGAGAATGGGAGCAGGATTCGTGTCCTGAGGACGTTTGAGATTTGGGTTGTTGACAGAAAGTTTCAACCGCTTGTCATAGCGATGGACGGAACAGCCTGTAACGCGCCGTCTGAACCAGATACCGAACCGACTCATGACACATTCTGTATGAATACATCACGTCCACACTACCGTGAGACTGCAGCCGTGTCCCCTTGGCATAGAGATTGCTGCTCCCCGTGACGCAGAGCCTGCCGAACTCCACGGTTCGCAGGAGCACAGCGCAGCACAGGGGCCACTGCCCTCTGTAAAACGTTCCCTGGGGCAACAGTTCGCGACAATGGGGCGAAGGTCTACATTACAAGGAGTGGCTGCAGTAATTGATGTGGCAGAGAATGCCTCCTGTGTGAGTCACAGTCAACAACTGGTCGGATCTGTTACACGGTCTGTCGCTGCGTCCAGCAGAGACAATCGGCCAGGGGGTGTCTCAGGCTGAACAAACAGTCCGAACCGTTTCCTCTCTCTGCCCTACTTGTTTCCTGCAATGGCCGGGGAGTTTTTGATTTTCCGAGCTTTCCTGTCAGAACCCTCCTGAGGTCGACAGGGTCAAGATCATTAAAATACTGAAAAGGCAGATCCGTTCTCGGCTTTCCTTTTATTTGCGCTTCGGTTCTTCGTCTTTTGTAAAATTCTACTTTCTGCAAAAAAATTAATCTCAAGGTAGTTTATCGTAGTTTGATTATAAATTTACTTTGAAACGTAGAAACACACACTCAACGATTCAGGAACAGCTTCTACCCCTCTGCCCCCCGATGTCTGGATGGGCACTGAGCCCGTGAACACTACCTCTCTGCTTTTGTGTTTCTATTTTTGCTCTGTACCTATCACAGCATTTTTCTCTAATACTATGTATTGCATTGAGGTGCGGCCGCAGTCACAGCGCATTTCACGACATATGCCGGTGATTCTTTACACAAACTTCACAGGTTAGGGCTCTAAATCCGGGCAAGGCCGATCAATGCAGCTCTCTCCACGCGGAGCACAAGCTAGTCCGAGGGTCTGGAGGCTTGTGTTGGCTGGAGTCAGGGCTCTATGCTTTGGGTCACCCAGGCCAAACAGGTCAAAGGGTAGAGGCCAGACTAAGAGTGGTCCACCGGTCCTGTAGGCTCGGGGCTAACGACCCTGTCTGGTCAAAAGAAAATTGTAATGGAAACAGCAATGACGAATCCTTCTGGATCTGAGTGTGACGGCACCCGGACTGGCGGTAGTGAAAACCCAGAGGAAGCTACTTGCACGATGAAGGAAGCCCTGAACAGCGGCAAGGCCAAGACCAAAATGGTTTCTTTGGAGCATAGGAACCACGTCCCACACCGACAGGCGGGCACAAATACCTGCAGATGTGTGTCGCCACGAACTGCAGGCAGACAGAAATGGAAGACCGTCATTGCTGCCCGAAATGACAACGGCGTAAGTAGGTAAATAACAGTATAGCACAACGGCTGGCCCTTCGGCCCTACAATGTTCTGCTGAATTCATTCAATACGTAATTAAATGCTTACCTGAATTAAACGCACCCGCCTGCACAATATCGATATCCCCCCCCCCATTCCTTGCTCATCCAAAACCAACTTAAAACCTTCGTGTACAATTGTTTTAATATTTTGGTTATATTCAGTATATTATATAATTTGTTTATTATGTCACATGTTCTAACATACAGTGAAAATCTTGTCTTGCATTACAGATAATTTCATTGCACAGAGCATTGAGTAGAATGAGGTGAAACAGTAACAGAAGAAAGTTTCAGCTAAAGCGCAGCGCCGCCAGACGCCGAGGTGGAGTCAGGTCTACTCCTGGTAAGATGGCGGTGCGTTCGGACGCAGCGACGAGAACAGGGCCAAACAAAACAAATTCTCTTTCTAAGCACATTACTTATGATCGCAAGACCTCCTGGACACTAAGAACTAAAAGTATTGCGTGTTCATCCCACCAGTGAGTTGCTCGTTAGCGGAGAAGAGCTGGATTTGGGGCGGATTGCGCCGCGGGCTGCATCAGGTGCGCAGTCTCACAGCGAGCGGCCGTCGTTCAGAATCCGGTTTCTCATCACCGGATTGCGACGTGAGATCTGTTACTTTAGCAGCAGCAGCTCAACGCAATACATAATCCAGCGGATAAAAAATAATAAAGAAAATAAAAAATAAACAAGTAAACCAGTTACGTATGTTGAATAGATTCAAAAACATGCAAAAACAGAAATACTGTATATACAAAAATGAGGTAGTGTCCAAGGGTTCAATGTCCATTTAGAAATCGGATGGCAGAGGGGAAGAAGCTGTTCCTGAATCGCTGAGTGTGTGCCTTCGGGCTTCTGTACCTCCTACCTGACGGTAACAGTGAGAAAAGGGCATGCCCTGGGTGGTGGAGGTCATTAATTATGGAAACTGCCTTTCTGAGACACCGCTCCCTAAAGATGTCCTGGGTACTTTCTAGGCCAGTGCCCAAGATGGAGCCAACTAGATTTACAACTCGCGACAGCCTCTTTCAGTCCTGTGCAGTAGCCCCTCCATACAAGACAGTGTTGCAGCCTGTCAGAATGCTCTCCATGGTACATATATAGAAGTTTTTGAGTGTATTTTTGACATACCAAATATCTTTAAACTCCTAATATAGCTGCTGTCTTGCCTTCTTTATAACTGCATCGATACGTTGGGACCAGGTTAGATCCTCAGAGATCTTGACACCCAGGAACTTGAAGCTGCTCACTCTCTCCACTTCTGATCCCTCTATGAGGATTGGTATGTGTTCCTTCGTCTTACCCTTCCTGAAGTCCACAATCAGCTCTTTTGTCTTACTGGCGTTGAGTGCCAGGTTGTTGCTGTGGCGCCGCTCCACTAGTTGGCATATCTCACTCCTGTACACCCTCTCGTCTCCATCAGTTGGACATTGTTAATGTGGAATGCTGCAAGTCGAGTGGCGGGGGAGCGAGGACTAGGTCTCAAGCCGCGGCGTTGCCTGTTTGTGGCCCCGCAGGGAGGAGGCTTCGCAGCCGGTGCGCTCCCCCCAGAGTGCCGGAGGTGGTGCTGTGCGGCGTGCATGTTGCGGTCGGTGCTGCCCTCCAGTGTTCACTCGGCAGAAGACAAGTTGTATTGAGTTTGACTGGGACGAGGATATATATTTTTTGTGTGACTGTATTTTACTGTTGTCGTGATTATATGTACTATATGTGCTTTGTACTGTGGTTTGCACCTTAGCTCCAGAGTTAATGCTGTTTCGTTTGGCTGTATTCGTGTTGTTGTTGATTGTCTATTAAACTTGAACTTGAAGGTCCACAGAACCACAGAACACTACAGCACAGTACCGGCCCTTCAGCCCCCCATGTTGTGCCCACCCATATAATCCTTAAAAAAAATACTAAACCCACACTACCCCATAACCCTCCATTTTTCTTTCAACCATGTGTCTGTCCAAGAGGCTCTTAAATACCCCAAATGTTAAAAAACTATCAAGAGTCCATTTTCACCGTACTCGTCGTCGTCGTTAGGTCGCATCTGGAATTTTCAGTTGGCGGACGATATTATTGAGAAATCATGTACTCAGCAGGTTACCGCAGTAGTTTGCCTTTGCCACCTGCCAGGTGAGTTTAAAGAGATCACCACCTCTTGCGGTGGATGACCAGGACGTCTAACTGCCTTGTCGTGCTCTTAGCGCTCCACCAACGATTGCTGGCCTCTGCCTTCTTGACCGCTGGACCGTTAACCGGCCTCCTCCACTCAGTCCGCCAGGGCCAGACTTCACGCGCGGGGACAGACAGATCCCCTACCTCACCGAGGGACGAAGACCCGTCGAACTCCCCTCACCCGGTGAGACGGTGTACCGGGGTGCGGCCGCTCAGTCTGCCACAGCTACTTGGAGTCACATGTGAGAGCTGAGCGCCAGGTGGGGACCAAAGGTGGAGGAGCAGCCCTGGAAAAGAGCACGGCAGGCCCCCTCCACCAGGAGTGCAACCCCCCCTACGCACCCCATATTCCCTAACATGCTATGGAATGTTAAAATAGCCTTAAAACGGCGGGCAGAATCTGTCCGTGAGACTGGTGAGACAAGCTTTCAGGCTCTTGTACTTCCTGCCCGAGGGGAGAGGGGAGACGGTCTGGGGGTGGGGGAGTGGGTGAGACCTCTGATTGTGCCGGCTGCTTTCCTGAGGCAGAGACACGTGTAGACGGGTCTGTAGAGGAGAGGCTGCTTTCCTGAGGCAGAGACACGTGTAGACGGGTCTGTAGAGGAGAGGCTGGTTCCCCTGAGGCAGAGACACGTGTAGACGGGTCTGTAGAGGAGAGGCTGCTTTCCTGAGGCAGAGACACGTGTAGACGGGTCTGTAGAGGAGAGGCTGGTTCCCCTGAGGCAGAGACACGTGTAGACGGGTGTGTAGTGGAGAGGCTGCTTTCCTGAGGCAGAGACACGTGTAGACGGGTCTGTAGAGGAGCGGCTGGTTCCCCTGAGGCAGAGACACGTGTAGACGGGTCTGTAGAGGAGAGGCTGGTTCCCCTGAGGCAGAGACACGTGTAGACGGGTCTGTAGTGGAGAGGCTGCTTTCCTGAGGCAGAGACACGTGTAGACGGGTCTGTAGGAGAGAGGCTGCTTTCCCGAGGCAGAGACACGTGTAGACGGGTCTGTAGAGGAGAGGCTGCTTTCCTGAGGCAGAGACACGTGTAGACGGGTCTGTAGAGGAGAGGCTGGTTCCCCTGAGGCAGAGACACGTGTAAACGGGTCTGTAGAGGAGAGGCTGCTTTCCTGACGCAGAGACACGTGTAGACGGGTCTGTAGAGGAGAGGCTGCTTTCCTGAGGCAGAGACACGTGTAGACGGGTCTGTAGAGGAGAGGCTGCTTTCCTGAGGCAGAGACACGTGTAGACGGGTCTGTAGAGGAGAGGCTGGTTCCCCTGAGGCAGAGACACGTGTAGACGGGTCTGTAAAGGAGAGGCTGGTTCCCCAGAGGCAGAGACACGTGTAGACGGGTATGTAGAGGAGAGGCTGGTTCCCCTGATGCAGAGACACGTGTAGACGGGTCTGTAGAGGAGAGGCTGGTTCCCCTGATGCAGAGACACGTGTAGACGGGTCTGTAGAGGAGAGGCTGCTTTCCTGAGGCAGAGACACGTGTAGACGGGTCTGTAGAGGAGAGGCTGCTTTCCTGAGGCAGAGACACGTGTAGACGGGTCTGTAGAGGAGAGGCTGGTTCCCCTGAGGCAGAGACACGTGTAGACGGGTCTGTAGAGGAGAGGCTGGTTCCCCTGAGGCAGAGACACGTGTAGACGGGTCTGTAGAGGAGAGGCTGGTTCCCCTGAGGCAGAGACACGTGTAGACGGGTCTGTAGAGGAGAGGCTGCTTTCCTGAGGCAGAGACACGTATAGACTGGTCTGCAGAGGAGAGGCTGGTTCCCCTGAGGCAGAGACACGTGTAGACGGGACTGTAGAGGAGAGGCTGGTTCCCCTGAGGCAGAGACACGTGTAGACGGGTCTGTAGAGGAGAGGCTGCTTTCCTGAGGCAGAGACACGTATAGACGGGTCTGCAGAGGAGAGGCTGGTTCCCCTGAGGCAGAGACACGTGTAGACGGGTCTGTAGAGGAGAGGCTGCTTTCCTGAGGCAGAGACACGTGTAAACGGGTCTGTAGAGGAGAGGCTGCTTTCCTGAGGCAGTGACACGTGTAGGCGGGTCTGTAGAGGAGAGGCTGGTTCCCCTGAGGCAGAGACACGTGTAGACGGGTCTGTAGTGGAGAGGCTGCTTTCCTGAGGCAGAGACACGTGTAGACGGGTCTGTAGAGGAGAGGCTGCTTTCCTGAGGCAGAGACACGTGTAGACGGGTCTGTAGAGGAGAGGCTGGTTCCCCTGAGGCAGAGACACGTGTAGACGGGTCTGTAGAGGAGAGGCTGGTTCCCCTGAGGCAGAGACACGTGTAGACGGGTCTGTAGAGGAGAGGCTGGTTCCCCTGAGGCAGAGACACGTGTAGACGGGTCTGTAGGAGAGAGGCTGCTTTCTTGAGGCAGAGACACGTGTAGACGGGTCTGTAGAGGAGAGGCTGGTTCCCCTGAGGCAGAGACACGTGTAGACGGGTCTGTAGAGGAGAGGCTGGTTCCCCAGAGGCAGAGACACGTGTAAACGGGTCTGTAGAGGAGAGGCTGGTTCCCCAGAGGCAGAGACACGTGTAGACGGGTCTGTAGAGGAGAGGCTGGTTCCCCTGAGGCAGAGACACGTATAGACGGGTCTGTAGAGGAGAGGCTGGTTCCCCAGAGGCAGAGACACGTGTAAACGGGTCTGTAGAGGAGAGGCTGCTTTCCTGAGGCAGAGACACGTGTAGACGGGTCTGTAGAGGAGAGGCTGGTTCCCCGAGGCAGAGACACGTGTAGACGGGTCTGTAGAGGAGAGGCTGGTTCCCCTGAGGCAGAGACACGTGTAGACGGGTCTGTAGAGGAGAGGCTGCTTTCCTGAGGCAGAGACACGTATAGACGGGTCTGCAGAGGAGAGGCTGGTTCCCCTGAGGCAGAGACACGTGTAGACGGGTCTGTAGAGGAGAGGCTGCTTTCCTGAGGCAGAGACACGTGTAAACGGGTCTGTAGAGGAGAGGCTGCTTTCCTGAGGCAGTGACACGTGTAGGCGGGTCTGTAGAGGAGAGGCTGGTTCCCCTGAGGCAGAGACACGTGTAGACGGGTCTGTAGTGGAGAGGCTGCTTTCCTGAGGCAGAGACACGTGTAGACGGGTCTGTAGAGGAGAGGCTGGTTCCCCTGAGGCAGAGACACGTGTAGACGGGTCTGTAGTGGAGAGGCTGCTTTCCTGAGGCAGAGACACGTGTAGACGGGTCTGTAGAGGAGAGGCTGCTTTCCTGAGGCAGAGACACGTGTAGACGGGTCTGTAGAGGAGAGGCTGGTTCCCCTGAGGCAGAGACACGTGTAGACGGGTCTGTAGAGGAGAGGCTGGTTCCCCTGAGGCAGAGACACGTGTAGACGGGTCTGTAGAGGAGAGGCTGGTTCCCCTGATGCAGAGACACGTGTAGACGGGTCTGTAGTGGAGAGGCTGGTTCCCCTGAGGCAGAGACACGTGTAGACGGGTCTGTAGAGGAGAGGCTGGTTCCCCTGAGGCAGAGACACGTGTAGACGGGTCTGTAGGAGAGAGGCTGCTTTCTTGAGGCAGAGACACGTGTAGACGGGTCTGTAGAGGAGAGGCTGGTTCCCCTGAGGCAGAGACACGTGTAGACGGGTCTGTAGAGGAGAGGCTGGTTCCCCAGAGGCAGAGACACATGTAAACGGGTCTGTAGAGGAGAGGCTGGTTCCCCAGAGGCAGAGACACGTGTAGACGGGTCTGTAGAGGAGAGGCTGGTTCCCCTGAGGCAGAGACACGTGTAGACGGGTCTGTAGAGGAGAGGCTGGTTCCCCAGAGGCAGAGACACGTGTAAACGGGTCTGTAGAGGAGAGGCTGCTTTCCTGAGGCAGAGACACGTGTAGACGGGTCTGTAGAGGAGAGGCTGGTTCCCCGAGGCAGAGACACGTGTAGACGGGTCTGTAGAGGAGAGGCTGGTTCCCCTGAGGCAGAGACACGTGTAGACGGGTCTGTAGAGGAGAGGCTGGTTCCCCTGAGGCAGAGACACGTGTAGACGGGTCTGTAGAGGAGAGGCTGGTTCCCCTGAGGCAGAGACACGTGTAGACGGGTCTGTAGAGGAGAGGCTGCTTTCCTGAGGCAGAGACACGTATAGACGGGTCTGCAGAGGAGAGGCTGGTTCCCCTGAGGCAGAGACACGTGTAGACGGGTCTGTAGAGGAGAGGCTGCTTTCCTGAGGCAGAGACACGTGTAAACGGGTCTGTAGAGGAGAGGCTGCTTTCCTGAGGCAGTGACACGTGTAGGCGGGTCTGTAGAGGAGAGGCTGGTTCCCCTGAGGCAGAGACACGTGTAGACGGGTCTGTAGTGGAGAGGCTGCTTTCCTGAGGCAGAGACACGTGTAGACGGGTCTGTAGAGGAGAGGCTGCTTTCCTGAGGCAGAGACACGTGTAGACGGGTCTGTAGAGGAGAGGCTGGTTCCCCTGAGGCAGAGACACGTGTAGACGGGTCTGTAGAGGAGAGGCTGGTTCCCCTGAGGCAGAGACACGTGTAGACGGGTCTGTAGAGGAGAGGCTGGTTCCCCTGAGGCAGAGACACGTGTAGACGGGTCTGTAGGAGAGAGGCTGCTTTCTTGAGGCAGAGACACGTGTAGACGGGTCTGTAGAGGAGAGGCTGGTTCCCCTGAGGCAGAGACACGTGTAGACGGGTCTGTAGAGGAGAGGCTGGTTCCCCAGAGGCAGAGACACATGTAAACGGGTCTGTAGAGGAGAGGCTGGTTCCCCAGAGGCAGAGACACGTGTAGACGGGTCTGTAGAGGAGAGGCTGGTTCCCCTGAGGCAGAGACACGTGTAGACGGGTCTGTAGAGGAGAGGCTGGTTCCCCAGAGGCAGAGACACGTGTAAACGGGTCTGTAGAGGAGAGGCTGCTTTCCTGAGGCAGAGACACGTGTAGACGGGTCTGTAGAGGAGAGGCTGGTTCCCCGAGGCAGAGACACGTGTAGACGGGTCTGTAGAGGAGAGGCTGGTTCCCCTGAGGCAGAGACACGTGTAGACGGGCCTGTAGAGGAGAGGCTGGTTCCCCTGAGGCAGAGACACGTGTAGACGGGTCTGTAGAGGAGAGGCTGCTTTCCTGAGGCAGAGACACGTATAGACGGGTCTGCAGAGGAGAGGCTGGTTCCCCTGAGGCAGAGACACGTGTAGACGGGACTGTAGAGGAGAGGCTGGTTCCCCTGAGGCAGAGACACGTGTAGACGGGTCTGTAGAGGAGAGGCTGCTTTCCTGAGGCAGAGACACGTATAGACGGGTCTGCAGAGGAGAGGCTGGTTCCCCTGAGGCAGAGACACGTGTAGACGGGTCTGTAGAGGAGAGGCTGCTTTCCTGAGGCAGAGACACCTGTAAACGGGTCTGTAGAGGAGAGGCTGCTTTCCTGAGGCAGTGACACGTGTAGGCGGGTCTGTAGAGGAGAGGCTGGTTCCCCTGAGGCAGAGACACGTGTAGACGGGTCTGTAGTGGAGAGGCTGGTTCCCCTGAGGCAGAGACACGTGTAGACGGGTCTGTAGTGGAGAGGCTGCTTTCCTGAGGCAGAGACACGTGTAGACGGGTCTGTAGAGGAGAGGCTGCTTTCCTGAGGCAGAGACACGTGTAGACGGGTCTGTAGAGGAGAGGCTGGTTCCCCTGAGGCAGAGACACGTGTAGACGGGTCTGTAGAGGAGAGGCTGGTTCCCCTGAGGCAGAGACACGTATAGACGGGTCTGTAGAGGAGAGGCTGGTTCCCCAGAGGCAGAGACACGTGTAAACGGGTCTGTAGAGGAGAGGCTGCTTTCCTGAGGCAGAGACACGTGTAGACGGGTCTGTAGAGGAGAGGCTGGTTCCCCGAGGCAGAGACACGTGTAGACGGGTCTGTAGAGGAGAGGCTGGTTCCCCTGAGGCAGAGACACGTGTAGACGGGTCTGTAGAGGAGAGGCTGCTTTCCTGAGGCAGAGACACGTATAGACGGGTCTGCAGAGGAGAGGCTGGTTCCCCTGAGGCAGAGACACGTGTAGACGGGTCTGTAGAGGAGAGGCTGCTTTCCTGAGGCAGAGACACGTGTAAACGGGTCTGTAGAGGAGAGGCTGCTTTCCTGAGGCAGTGACACGTGTAGGCGGGTCTGTAGAGGAGAGGCTGGTTCCCCTGAGGCAGAGACACGTGTAGACGGGTCTGTAGTGGAGAGGCTGCTTTCCTGAGGCAGAGACACGTGTAGACGGGTCTGTAGAGGAGAGGCTGGTTCCCCTGAGGCAGAGACACGTGTAGACGGGTCTGTAGTGGAGAGGCTGCTTTCCTGAGGCAGAGACACGTGTAGACGGGTCTGTAGAGGAGAGGCTGCTTTCCTGAGGCAGAGACACGTGTAGACGGGTCTGTAGAGGAGAGGCTGGTTCCCCTGAGGCAGAGACACGTGTAGACGGGTCTGTAGAGGAGAGGCTGGTTCCCCTGAGGCAGAGACACGTGTAGACGGGTCTGTAGAGGAGAGGCTGGTTCCCCTGATGCAGAGACACGTGTAGACGGGTCTGTAGTGGAGAGGCTGGTTCCCCTGAGGCAGAGACACGTGTAGACGGGTCTGTAGAGGAGAGGCTGGTTCCCCTGAGGCAGAGACACGTGTAGACGGGTCTGTAGGAGAGAGGCTGCTTTCTTGAGGCAGAGACACGTGTAGACGGGTCTGTAGAGGAGAGGCTGGTTCCCCTGAGGCAGAGACACGTGTAGACGGGTCTGTAGAGGAGAGGCTGGTTCCCCAGAGGCAGAGACACATGTAAACGGGTCTGTAGAGGAGAGGCTGGTTCCCCAGAGGCAGAGACACGTGTAGACGGGTCTGTAGAGGAGAGGCTGGTTCCCCTGAGGCAGAGACACGTGTAGACGGGTCTGTAGAGGAGAGGCTGGTTCCCCAGAGGCAGAGACACGTGTAAACGGGTCTGTAGAGGAGAGGCTGCTTTCCTGAGGCAGAGACACGTGTAGACGGGTCTGTAGAGGAGAGGCTGGTTCCCCGAGGCAGAGACACGTGTAGACGGGTCTGTAGAGGAGAGGCTGGTTCCCCTGAGGCAGAGACACGTGTAGACGGGTCTGTAGAGGAGAGGCTGGTTCCCCTGAGGCAGAGACACGTGTAGACGGGTCTGTAGAGGAGAGGCTGGTTCCCCTGAGGCAGAGACACGTGTAGACGGGTCTGTAGAGGAGAGGCTGCTTTCCTGAGGCAGAGACACGTATAGACGGGTCTGCAGAGGAGAGGCTGGTTCCCCTGAGGCAGAGACACGTGTAGACGGGTCTGTAGAGGAGAGGCTGCTTTCCTGAGGCAGAGACACGTGTAAACGGGTCTGTAGAGGAGAGGCTGCTTTCCTGAGGCAGTGACACGTGTAGGCGGGTCTGTAGAGGAGAGGCTGGTTCCCCTGAGGCAGAGACACGTGTAGACGGGTCTGTAGTGGAGAGGCTGCTTTCCTGAGGCAGAGACACGTGTAGACGGGTCTGTAGAGGAGAGGCTGCTTTCCTGAGGCAGAGACACGTGTAGACGGGTCTGTAGAGGAGAGGCTGGTTCCCCTGAGGCAGAGACACGTGTAGACGGGTCTGTAGAGGAGAGGCTGGTTCCCCTGAGGCAGAGACACGTGTAGACGGGTCTGTAGAGGAGAGGCTGGTTCCCCTGAGGCAGAGACACGTGTAGACGGGTCTGTAGGAGAGAGGCTGCTTTCTTGAGGCAGAGACACGTGTAGACGGGTCTGTAGAGGAGAGGCTGGTTCCCCTGAGGCAGAGACACGTGTAGACGGGTCTGTAGAGGAGAGGCTGGTTCCCCAGAGGCAGAGACACATGTAAACGGGTCTGTAGAGGAGAGGCTGGTTCCCCAGAGGCAGAGACACGTGTAGACGGGTCTGTAGAGGAGAGGCTGGTTCCCCTGAGGCAGAGACACGTGTAGACGGGTCTGTAGAGGAGAGGCTGGTTCCCCAGAGGCAGAGACACGTGTAAACGGGTCTGTAGAGGAGAGGCTGCTTTCCTGAGGCAGAGACACGTGTAGACGGGTCTGTAGAGGAGAGGCTGGTTCCCCGAGGCAGAGACACGTGTAGACGGGTCTGTAGAGGAGAGGCTGGTTCCCCTGAGGCAGAGACACGTGTAGACGGGCCTGTAGAGGAGAGGCTGGTTCCCCTGAGGCAGAGACACGTGTAGACGGGTCTGTAGAGGAGAGGCTGCTTTCCTGAGGCAGAGACACGTATAGACGGGTCTGCAGAGGAGAGGCTGGTTCCCCTGAGGCAGAGACACGTGTAGACGGGACTGTAGAGGAGAGGCTGGTTCCCCTGAGGCAGAGACACGTGTAGACGGGTCTGTAGAGGAGAGGCTGCTTTCCTGAGGCAGAGACACGTATAGACGGGTCTGCAGAGGAGAGGCTGGTTCCCCTGAGGCAGAGACACGTGTAGACGGGTCTGTAGAGGAGAGGCTGCTTTCCTGAGGCAGAGACACCTGTAAACGGGTCTGTAGAGGAGAGGCTGCTTTCCTGAGGCAGTGACACGTGTAGGCGGGTCTGTAGAGGAGAGGCTGGTTCCCCTGAGGCAGAGACACGTGTAGACGGGTCTGTAGTGGAGAGGCTGGTTCCCCTGAGGCAGAGACACGTGTAGACGGGTCTGTAGTGGAGAGGCTGCTTTCCTGAGGCAGAGACACGTGTAGACGGGTCTGTAGAGGAGAGGCTGCTTTCCTGAGGCAGAGACACGTGTAGACGGGTCTGTAGAGGAGAGGCTGGTTCCCCTGAGGCAGAGACACGTGTAGACGGGTCTGTAGAGGAGAGGCTGGTTCCCCTGAGGCAGAGACACGTGTAGACGGGTCTGTAGAGGAGAGGCTGGTTCCCCTGAGGCAGAGACACGTGTAGACGGGTCTGTAGGAGAGAGGCTGCTTTCTTGAGGCAGAGACACGTGTAGACGGGTCTGTAGAGGAGAGGCTGGTTCCCCTGAGGCAGAGACACGTGTAGACGGGTCTGTAGAGGAGAGGCTGGTTCCCCAGAGGCAGAGACACGTGTAAACGGGTCTGTAGAGGAGAGGCTGGTTCCCCAGAGGCAGAGACACGTGTAGACGGGTCTGTAGAGGAGAGGCTGGTTCCCCTGAGGCAGAGACACGTATAGACGGGTCTGTAGAGGAGAGGCTGGTTCCCCAGAGGCAGAGACACGTGTAAACGGGTCTGTAGAGGAGAGGCTGCTTTCCTGAGGCAGAGACACGTGTAGACGGGTCTGTAGAGGAGAGGCTGGTTCCCCGAGGCAGAGACACGTGTAGACGGGTCTGTAGAGGAGAGGCTGGTTCCCCTGAGGCAGAGACACGTGTAGACGGGTCTGTAGAGGAGAGGCTGCTTTCCTGAGGCAGAGACACGTATAGACGGGTATGCAGAGGAGAGGCTGGTTCCCCTGAGGCAGAGACACGTGTAGACGGGTCTGTAGAGGAGAGGCTGCTTTCCTGAGGCAGAGACACGTGTAAACGGGTCTGTAGAGGAGAGGCTGCTTTCCTGAGGCAGTGACACGTGTAGACGGGTCTGTAGAGGAGAGGCTGGTTCCCCTGAGGCAGAGACACGTGTAGACGGGTCTGTAGAGGAGAGGCTGGTTCCCCTGAGGCAGAGACACGTGTAGACGGGTCTGTAGTGGAGAGGCTGCTTTCCTGAGGCAGAGACACGTGTAGACGGGTCTGTAGAGGAGAGGCTGCTTTCCTGAGGCAGAGACACGTGTAGACGGGTCTGTAGAGGAGAGGCTGGTTCCCCTGAGGCAGAGACACGTGTAGACGGGTCTGTAGAGGAGAGGCTGGTTCCCCTGAGGCAGAGACACGTGTAGACGGGTCTGTAGAGGAGAGGCTGGTTCCCCTGAGGCAGAGACACGTGTAGACGGGTCTGTAGGAGAGAGGCTGCTTTCTTGAGGCAGAGACACGTGTAGACGGGTCTGTAGAGGAGAGGCTGGTTCCCCTGAGGCAGAGACACGTGTAGACGGGTCTGTAGAGGAGAGGCTGGTTCCCCAGAGGCAGAGACACATGTAAACGGGTCTGTAGAGGAGAGGCTGGTTCCCCAGAGGCAGAGACACGTGTAGACGGGTCTGTAGAGGAGAGGCTGGTTCCCCTGAGGCAGAGACACGTGTAGACGGGTCTGTAGAGGAGAGGCTGGTTCCCCAGAGGCAGAGACACGTGTAAACGGGTCTGTAGAGGAGAGGCTGCTTTCCTGAGGCAGAGACACGTGTAGACGGGTCTGTAGAGGAGAGGCTGGTTCCCCGAGGCAGAGACACGTGTAGACGGGTCTGTAGAGGAGAGGCTGGTTCCCCTGAGGCAGAGACACGTGTAGACGGGTCTGTAGAGGAGAGGCTGGTTCCCCTGAGGCAGAGACACGTGTAGACGGGTCTGTAGTGGAGAGGCTGCTTTCTTGAGGCAGAGACACGTGTAGACGGGTCTGTAGAGGAGAGGCTGGTTCCCCTGAGGCAGAGACACGTGTAGACGGGTCTGTAGTGGAGAGGCTGCTTTCCTGAGGCAGAGACACGTGTAGACGGGTCTGTAGAGGAGAGGCTGCTTTCCTGAGGCAGAGACACGTGTAGACGGGTCTGTAGAGGAGAGGCTGGTTCCCCAGAGGCAGAGACACGTGTAGACGGGTCTGCAGAGGAGAGGCTGGTTCCCCTGAGGCAGAGACACGTGTAGACGGGTCTGTAGAGGAGAGGCTGCTTTCCTGAGGCAGAGACACGTGTAGACGGGTCTGTAGAGGAGAGGCTGGTTCCCCTGAGGCAGAGACACGTGTAGACGGGTCTGTAGAGGAGAGGCTGCTTTCCTGAGGCAGAGACACGTGTAGACGGGTCTGTAGTGGAGAGGCTGGTTCCCCTGAGGCAGAGACACGTGTAGACGGGTCTGCAGAGGAGAGGCTGGTTCCCCTGAGGCAGAGACACGTGTAGACGGGTCTGTAGAGGAGAGGCTGCTTTCCTGAGGCAGAGACACGTGTAGACGGGTCTGTAGAGGAGAGGCTGGTTCCCCTGAGGCAGAGACACGTGTAGACGGGTCTGTAGAGGAGAGGCTGGTTCCCCTGAGGCAGAGACACGTGTAGACGGGTCTGTAGAGTAGAGGCTGCTTTCCTGAGGCAGAGACACGTGTAGACGGGTCTGTAGAGGAGAGGCTGTTTCCCCTGAGGCAGAGACACGTGTAGACGGGTCTATAGAGGAGAGGCTGGTTCCCCTGAGGCAGAGACACGTGTAGACGGGTCTGTAGAGGAGAGGCTGCTTTCCTGAGGCAGAGACACGTGTAGACGGGTCTGTAGAGGAGAGGCTGCTTTCCTGAGGCAGAGACACGTGTAGACGGGACTGTAGAGGAGAGGCTGGTTCCCCTGAGGCAGAGACACGTGTAGACGGGTCTGTAGAGGAGAGGCTGGTTCCCCTGAGGCAGAGACACGTGTAGACGGGTCTGTAGAGGAGAGGCTGGTTCCCCTGAGGCAGAGACACGTGTAGACGGGTCTGTAGAGGAGAGGCTGCTTTCCTGAGGCAGTGACACGTGTAGACGGGTCTGTAGAGGAGAGGCTGCTTTCCTGAGGCAGAGACACGTGTAGACGGGTCTGCAGAGGAGAGGCTGGTTCCCCTGAGGCAGAGACACGTGTAGACGGGTCTGTAGAGGAGAGGCTGGTTCCCCTGAGGCAGAGACACGTGTAGACGGGTCTGTAGAGGAGAGGCTGGTTCCCCTGAGGCAGAGACACGTGTAGACGGGTCTGTAGTGGAGAGGCTGCTTTCTTGAGGCAGAGACACGTGTAGACGGGTCTGTAGAGGAGAGGCTGGTTCCCCTGAGGCAGAGACACGTGTAGACGGGTCTGTAGAGGAGAGGCTGGTTCCCCTGAGGCAGAGACACGTGTAGACGGGTCTGTAGAGGAGAGGCTGGTTCCCCTGAGGCAGAGACACGTGTAGACGGGTCTGTAGAGGAGAGGCTGGTTCCCCTGAGGCAGAGACACGTGTAGACGGGTCTGTAGAGGAGAGGCTGCTTTCCTGAGGCAGAGACACGTGTAGACGGGTCTGTAGAGGAGAGGCTGGTTCCCCGAGGCAGAGACACGTGTAGACGGGTCTGTAGAGGAGAGGCTGGTTCCCCTGAGGCAGAGACACGTGTAGATGGGTCTGTAGAGGAGAGGCTGGTTCCCCTGAGGCAGAGACACGTGTAGACGGGTGTGTAGTGGAGAGGCTGCTTTCTTGAGGCAGAGACACGTGTAGACGGGTCTGTAGAGGAGAGGCTGGTTCCCCTGAGGCAGAGACACGTGTAGACGGGTCTGTAGAGGAGAGGCTGCTTTCCTGAGGCAGAGACACGTGTAGACAGGTCTGTAGAGGAGAGGCTGCTTTCCTGAGGCAGAGACACGTGTAGACGGGTCTGAAGAGGAGAGTCTGGTTCCCCTGAGGCAGAGACACGTGTAGACGGGTCTGTAGAGGAGAGGCTGGTTCCCCTGATGCAGAGACACGTGTAGACGGGTCTGTAGAGGAGAGGCTGCTTTCCTGAGGCAGAGACACGTGTAGACGGGTCTGTAGAGGAGAGGCTGGTTCCCCTGAGGCAGAGACACGTGTAGACGGGTCTGTAGAGGAGAGGCTGGTTCCCCTGAGGCAGAGACACGTGTAGACGGGTCTGTAGAGGAGAGGCTGGTTCCCCTGAGGCAGAGACACGTGTAGACGGGTCTGTAGGAGAGAGGCTGCTTTCTTGAGGCAGAGACACGTGTAGACGGGTCTGTAGAGGAGAGGCTGGTTCCCCTGAGGCAGAGACACGTGTAGACGGGTCTGTAGAGGAGAGGCTGGTTCACCAGAGGCAGAGACACATGTAAACGGGTCTGTAGAGGAGAGGCTGGTTCCCCAGAGGCAGAGACACGTGTAGACGGGTCTGTAGAGGAGAGGCTGGTTCCCCTGAGGCAGAGACACGTGTAGACGGGTCTGTAGAGGAGAGGCTGGTTCCCCAGAGGCAGAGACACGTGTAAACGGGTCTGTAGAGGAGAGGCTGCTTTCCTGAGGCAGAGACACGTGTAGACGGGTCTGTAGAGGAGAGGCTGGTTCCCCGAGGTAGAGACACGTGTAGACGGGTCTGTAGAGGAGAGGCTGGTTCCCCTGAGGCAGAGACACGTGTAGACGGGTCTGTAGAGGAGAGGCTGGTTCCCCTGAGGCAGAGACACGTGTAGACGGGTCTGTAGTGGAGAGGCTGCTTTCTTGAGGCAGAGACACGTGTAGACGGGTCTGTAGAGGAGAGGCTGGTTCCCCTGAGGCAGAGACACGTGTAGACGGGTCTGTAGTGGAGAGGCTGCTTTCCTGAGGCAGAGACACGTGTAGACGGGTCTGTAGAGGAGAGGCTGCTTTCCTGAGGCAGAGACACGTGTAGACGGGTCTGTAGAGGAGAGGCTGGTTCCCCAGAGGCAGAGACACGTGTAGACGGGTCTGCAGAGGAGAGGCTGGTTCCCCTGAGGCAGAGACACGTGTAGACGGGTCTGTAGAGGAGAGGCTGCTTTCCTGAGGCAGAGACACGTGTAGACGGGTCTGTAGAGGAGAGGCTGGTTCCCCTGAGGCAGAGACACGTGTAGACGGGTCTGTAGAGGAGAGGCTGCTTTCCTGAGGCAGAGACACGTGTAGACGGGTCTGTAGAGGAGAGGCTGGTTCCCCTGAGGCAGAGACACGTGTAGACGGGTCTGCAGAGGAGAGGCTGGTTCCCCTGAGGCAGAGACACGTGTAGACGGGTCTGTAGAGGAGAGGCTGCTTTCCTGAGGCAGAGACACGTGTAGACGGGTCTGTAGAGGAGAGGCTGGTTCCCCTGAGGCAGAGACACGTGTAGACGGGTCTGTAGAGGAGAGGCTGGTTCCCCTGAGGCAGAGACACGTGTAGACGGGTCTGTAGAGGAGAGGCTGCTTTCCTGAGGCAGAGACACGTGTAGACGGGTCTGTAGAGGAGAGGCTGTTTCCCCTGAGGCAGAGACACGTGTAGACGGGTCTATAGAGGAGAGGCTGGTTCCCCTGAGGCAGAGACACGTGTAGACGGGTCTGTAGAGGAGAGGCTGCTTTCCTGAGGCAGAGACACGTGTAGACGGGTCTGTAGAGGAGAGGCTGCTTTCCTGAGGCAGAGACACGTGTAGATGGGTCTGTAGAGGAGCGGCTGGTTCCCCTGAGGCAGAGACACGTGTAGACGGGTCTGTAGAGGAGAGGCTGGTTCCCCTGAGGCAGAGACACGTGTAGACGGGTCTGTAGAGGAGAGGCTGGTTCCCCTGAGGCAGAGACACGTGTAGACGGGTCTGTAGAGGAGAGGCTGGTTCCCTTGAGGTAGAGACACGTGTAGACGGGTCTGTAGAGGAGAGGCTGGTTCCCCTGAGGCAGAGACACGTGTAGACGGGTCTGTAGAGGAGAGGCTGCTTTCCTGAGGCAGTGACACGTGTAGACGGGTCTGTAGAGGAGAGGCTGCTTTCCTGAGGCAGAGACACGTGTAGACGGGTCTGCAGAGGAGAGGCTGGTTCCCCTGAGGCAGAGACACGTGTAGACGGGTCTGTAGAGGAGAGGCTGGTTCCCCTGAGGCAGAGACACGTGTAGACGGGTCTGTAGAGGAGAGGCTGGTCCCCCTGAGGCAGAGACACGTGTAGACGGGTCTGTAGTGGAGAGGCTGCTTTCTTGAGGCAGAGACACGTGTAGACGGGTCTGTAGAGGAGAGGCTGGTTCCCCTGAGGCAGAGACACGTGTAGACGGGTCTGTAGAGGAGAGGCTGGTTCCCCTGAGGCAGAGACACGTGTAGACGGGTCTGTAGAGGAGAGGCTGGTTCCCCGAGGCAGAGACACGTGTAGACGGGTCTGTAGAGGAGAGGCTGGTTCCCCTGAGGCAGAGACACGTGTAGACGGGTCTGTAGAGGAGAGGCTGGTTCCCCTGAGGCAGAGACACGTGTAGACGGGTGTGTAGTGGAGAGGCTGCTTTCTTGAGGCAGAGACACGTGTAGACGGGTCTGTAGAGGAGAGGCTGGTTCCCCTGAGGCAGAGACACGTGTAGACGGGTCTGTAGAGGAGAGGCTGCTTTCCTGAGGCAGAGACACGTGTAGACGGGTCTGCAGAGGAGAGGCTGCTTTCCTGAGGCAGAGACACGTGTAGACGGGTCTGTAGAGGAGAGGCTGCTTTCCTGAGGCAGAGACACGTGTAGACGGGTCTATAGAGGAGAGGCTGGTTCCCCTGAGGCAGAGACACGTGTAGACGGGTCTATAGAGGAGAGGCTGCTTTCCTGAGGCAGAGACACGTGTAGACGGGTCTGTAGAGGAGAGGCTGGTTCCCCTGAGGCAGAGACACGTGTAGACGGGTCTGTAGAGGAGAGGCTGGTTCCCCTGAGGCAGAGACACGTGTAGACGGGTCTGTAGAGGAGAGGCTGGTTCCCCTGAGGCAGTGACACGAGTAGACGGGTCTGTAGAGGAGAGGCTGGTTCCCCTGAGGCAGAGACTCGTGTAGACGGGTCTGTAGAGGAGAGGCTGCTTTCCTGAGGCAGAGTCACGTGTAGTCGGGTCTGCAGAGGAGAGGCTGGTTCCCCTGAGGCAGAGACACGTGTAGACGGGTCTGTAGAGGAGAGGCTGCTTTCCTGAGGCAGAGACACGTGTAGACGGGTCTGTAGAGGAGAGGCTGCTTTCCTGAGGCAGAGACACGTGTAGACGGGTCTGAAGAGGAGAGTCTGGTTCCCCTGAGGCAGAGACACGTGTAGACGGGTCTGTAGAGGAGAGGCTGGTTCCCCTGATGCAGAGACACGTGTAGACGGGTCTGTAGAGGAGAGGCTGCTTTCCTGAGGCAGAGACACGTGTAGACGGGTCTGCAGAGGAGAAGCTGGTTCCCCTGAGGCAGAGACACGTGTAGACGGGTCTGTAGTGGAGAGGCTGCTTTCCTGAGGCAGAGACACGTGTAGACGGGTCTGTAGAGGAGAGGCTGCTTTCCTGAGGCAGTGACACGTGTAGACGGGTCTGTAGAGGAGAGGCTGGTTCCCCAGAGGCAGAGACACGTGTAGACGGGTCTGCAGAGGAGAGGCTGCTTTCCTGAGGCAGTGACACGTGTAGACGGGTCTGTAGAGGAGAGGCTGGTTCCCCAGAGGCAGAGACACGTGTAGACGGGTCTGTGGAGGAGAGGCTGCTTTCCTGAGGCAGTGACACGTGTAGACGGGTCTGTAGAGGAGAGGCTGGTTCCCCTGAGGCAGAGACACGTGTAGACGGGTCTGTAGAGGAGAGGCTGCTTTCCTGAGGCAGAGACACGTGTAGACGGGTCTGCAGAGGAGAGGCTGGTTCCCCTGAGGCAGAGACACGTGTAGACGGGTCTGTAGAGGAGAGGCTGGTTCCCCTGAGGCAGAGACACATGTAGACGGGTCTGTAGAGGAGAGGCTGGTTCCCCTGAGGCAGAGACACGTGTAGACGGGTCTGTAGAGGAGAGGCTGGTTCCCCTGAGGCAGAGACACGTGTAGACGGGTCTGTAGAGGAGAGGCTGGTTCCCCTGAGGCAGAGACACGTGTAGACGGGTCTGTAGAGGAGAGGCTGGTTCCCCTGAGGCAGAGACACGTGTAGACGGGTCTGTAGAGGAGAGGCTGGTTCCCCTGAGGCAGAGACACGTGTAGACGGGTCTGTAGAGGAGAGGCTGGTTCCCCTGAGGCAGAGACTCGTGTAGACGGGTCTGTAGAGGAGAGGCTGCTTTCCTGAGGCAGAGACACGTGTAGACGGGTCTGTAGAGGAGAGGCTGGTTCCCCTGAGGCAGAGACACGTGTAGACGGGTCTGTAGAGGAGAGGCTGCTTTCCTGAGGCAGAGACACGTGTAGACGGGTCTGTAGAGGAGAGGCTGGTTCCCCTGATGCAGAGACACGTGTAGACGGGTCTGTAGAGAAGAGGCTGCTTTCCTGAGGCAGAGACACGTGTAGACGGGTCTGCAGAGGAGAGGCTGGTTCCCCTGAGGCAGAGACACGTGTAGACGGGTCTGTAGAGGAGAGGCTGCTTTCCTGAGGCAGAGACACGTGTAGACGGGTCTGAAGAGGAGAGTCTGGTTCCCCTGAGGCAGAGACACGTGTAGACGGGTCTGTAGAGGAGAGGCTGGTTCCCCTGATGCAGAGACACGTGTAGACGGGTCTGTAGAGGAGAGGCTGCTTTCCTGAGGCAGAGACACGTGTAGACGGGTCTGCAGAGGAGAAGCTGGTTCCCCTGAGGCAGAGACACGTGTAGACGGGTCTGTAGTGGAGAGGCTCCTTTCCTGAGGCAGAGACACGTGTAGACGGGTCTGTAGAGGAGAGGCTGCTTTCCTGAGGCAGTGACACGTGTAGACGGGTCTGTAGAGGAGAGGCTGGTTCCCCAGAGGCAGAGACACGTGTAGACGGGTCTGTGGAGGAGAGGCTGCTTTCCTGAGGCAGTGACACGTGTAGACGGGTCTGTAGAGGAGAGGCTGCTTTCCTGAGGCAGAGACACGTGTAGACGGGTCTGTGGTGGAGAGGCTGCTTTCTTGAGGCAGAGACACGTGTAGACGGGTCTGTGGTGGAGAGGCTGCTTTCTTGAGGCAGAGACACGTGTAGACGGGTCTGTAGAGGAGAGGCTGCTTTCCTGAGGCAGAGACACGTGTAGACGGGTCTGTGGTGGAGAGGCTGCTTTCTTGAGGCAGAGACACGTGTAGACGGGTCTGTAGAGGAGAGGCTGGTTCCCCAGAGGCAGAGACACGTGTAGACGGGTCTGTGGAGGAGAGGCTGCTTTCCTGAGGCAGAGACACGTGTAGACGGGTCTGTAGAGGAGAGGCTGGTTCCCCTGAGGCAGAGACACGTGTAGACGGGTCTGTAGAGGAGAGGCTGGTTCCCCTGAGGCAGAGACACGTGTAGACGGGTCTGTAGAGGAGAGGCTGCTTTCCTGAGGCAGAGACACGTGTAGACGGGTCTGCAGAGGAGAGGCTGCTTTCCTGAGGCAGTGACACGTGTAGACGGGTCTGTAGAGGAGAGGCTGCTTTCCTGAGGCAGTGACACGTGTAGACGGGTCTGTAGAGGAGAGGCTGGTTCCCCAGAGGCAGAGACACGTGTAGACGGGTCTGTGGAGGAGAGGCTGCTTTCCTGAGGCAGTGACACGTGTAGACGGGTCTGTAGAGGAGAGGCTGGTTCCCCTGAGGCAGAGACACGTGTAGACGGGTCTGTAGAGGAGAGGCTGCTTTCCTGAGGCAGAGACACGTGTAGACGGGTCTGCAGAGGAGAGGCTGGTTCCCCTGAGGCAGAGACACGTGTAGACGGGTCTGTAGAGGAGAGGCTGGTTCCCCTGAGGCAGAGACACATGTAGACGGGTCTGTAGAGGAGAGGCTGGTTCCCCTGAGGCAGAGACACGTGTAGACGGGTCTGTAGAGGAGAGGCTGGTTCCCCTGAGGCAGAGACACGTGTAGACGGGTCTGTAGAGGAGAGGCTGGTTCCCCTGAGGCAGAGACACGTGTAGACGGGTCTGTAGAGGAGAGGCTGGTTCCCCTGAGGCAGAGACACGTGTAGACGGGTCTGTAGAGGAGAGGCTGGTTCCCCTGAGGCAGAGACACGTGTAGACGGGTCTGTAGAGGAGAGGCTGGTTCCCCTGAGGCAGAGACTCGTGTAGACGGGTCTGTAGAGGAGAGGCTGCTTTCCTGAGGCAGAGACACGTGTAGACGGGTCTGTAGAGGAGAGGCTGGTTCCCCTGAGGCAGAGACACGTGTAGACGGGTCTGTAGAGGAGAGGCTGCTTTCCTGAGGCAGAGACACGTGTAGACGGGTCTGTAGAGGAGAGGCTGGTTCCCCTGATGCAGAGACACGTGTAGACGGGTCTGTAGAGAAGAGGCTGCTTTCCTGAGGCAGAGACACGTGTAGACGGGTCTGCAGAGGAGAGGCTGGTTCCCCTGAGGCAGAGACACGTGTAGACGGGTCTGTAGAGGAGAGGCTGGTTCCCCTGAGGCAGAGACACGTGTAGACGGGTCTGCAGAGGAGAGGCTGGTTCCCCTGAGGCAGAGACACGTGTAGACGGGTCTGTAGAGGAGAGGCTGGTTTCCCTGAGGCAGAGACACGTGTAGACGGGTCTGCAGAGGAGAGGCTGGTTCCCCTGAGGCAGAGACACGTGTAGACGGGTCTGCAGAGGAGAGGCTGGTTCCCCTGAGGCAGAGACACGTGTAGACGGGTCTGTAGAGGAGAGGCTGGTTCCCCTGAGGCAGAGACACGTGTAGACGGGTCTGTAGAGGAGAGGCTGCTTTCCTGAGGGAGAGACACGTGTAGACGGGTCTGCAGAGGAGGGGCTGGTTCCCCAGAGGCAGAGACACGTGTAGACGGGTCTGTAGAGGAGAGGCTGGTTCCCCAGAGGCAGAGACACGTGTAAACGGGTCTGTAGAGGAGAGGCTGGTTCCCCCGAGGCAGAGACACGTGTAGACGGGTCTGTAGAGGAGAGGCTGCTTTCCTGAGGCAGAGACACGTGTAGACGGGTCTGCAGAGGAGAGGCTGGTTCCCCTGAGGCAGAGACACGTGTAGACGGGTCTGTAGAGGAGAGGCTGGTTCCCCTGAGGCAGAGACACGTGTAGACGGGTCTGTAGAGGAGAGGCCGGTTCCCCTGAGGCAGAGACACTTGTGGACGGGTCTGTAGACGGGCTGCTTTCCTGAGGTGCTGGGCCCTGTCCACAACTCTGTGGTTTTTGATCTGTCACATTGAGACAAGTTGCGTACGAAACTGTCCAGGTAGGGTGTTTTCTGTGATGTTTCGATAATCGTTTGTGAAGATGAACGTCCCACATCTTCCCCCTCTACCGACTTACGAAGTCGGCTGGGAACAGCCGTTCGGACATGAAGAGAAATCTGGAAAAGTCGAGAGTGAGAGAGAGACAGAATGTTCCCATTAGAATGAACATAGACCAGTACTGCCCCGGCCCTTCGGCCCACAATATTGTGTAGACCTTTCACCCTACCTGAAGATCAATCTAACCCTCCTCTTTCCCACATCCGTCCACATTTCTACCATCCATGTATCTATGTAAGAGTCTCTTCAATGTTCCTAATGTACCTGGCTCCTCCACCTCTGGCATCACGAGGCTCGAAGGAGGAGGAAAGGATACTGATGCACTCCTCCGGAAAAAGAAGGAGGCGTCTGTCATAAAAGGCAGTTTCCTTCAAGTGAATCCTTTGAAGAAAAGAGATGTAGGAAATTTGCCCTCGGTTCAACCCCCTCCTGCTGTTCAAATCCCTCCCATTGTCCCAAACCCCTCTCACTGTCCCAAA
Source organism: Hemitrygon akajei (assembly GCF_048418815.1). NCBI lineage: Eukaryota > Metazoa > Chordata > Chondrichthyes > Myliobatiformes > Dasyatidae > Hemitrygon > Hemitrygon akajei. The sequence continues at coordinate 3,737,983 of NC_133131.1, forward strand.
GCTTTCCCAGTGTCCAAAACCCCTCCCACCATCCCAACCCCTCCCACTGTTCAAAACCCCTCCCACTGTTCAAACCCCTCCCACTGTTCAAACCCCATAGACTGTTCTAACCTCTCCCAGTGCCCCAAACCCTGACCACTGTTCAAACCCCACCCAGTCCCAAAACCCTCCCATCATCCCAAATCCCTTCCGATGATCAAACCTCTCCCACCATCTCAAATCCTGACCACTGTTCAAACCCCACCAATGTCCCAAACCCCTTCCACTGTTCCAAGCTGCAGTGGTAGTTATTGGATTAGTCCTATTCCTCTCAGTTAGCCACTCCCACATGGGAGGAGTTCCCATACTGTTCAGGCAGAGTGATCAATAAAGAATATCCTGCATGCTGGTGTCCTGGTGTGCTCTGCACGCTCCCTCAAAATCTAACAAAAGATGATGTCAGAAGTGATTTATCATTGATGAATTGGTTCTACAGGCCAGGCGAGAGTCCCAACAAGAAAGAATTTACAGTAAGACTGTTCTTGTTTTGTATATATCTATGACAAATATTCAAAGACTTACCAACCTAAAATGCTTTTGCTAGTTGCTATTTGTAGGCACCATGAGGCTGAACTGTGAACTGGCTAAAGTTGCTAGGCAACACCTTCAAACTGTACCCAAAAGTAGATACATTGTAATAAGCTGTGGGCTACTAGCCTGGGGAAATGCACAGAGACACAAATACAGCAGAGAAGTCAGAGAAGTCGGTCAAACTCTCAGGGAAAGAAAAGAAAGTTGAGTGAGACAACAACTAGAGGTCACGTGTTGAGGGTGAAAGATGAAATGTTTAAGGTGAATATGAAGAGAATTGTTTTCAGAGGATGATGTGAGTGTGGAATGAGCTACCAGTGCAAATGGTGCATATGAGCTCAATTTCAATGTTTGAGAGGAGTTTGGACAGGTGCATGGATGGGAGGGATATGGAGGCCAATGGTCTGGGTGCAGGTTAATGGGACTAGGCAGTTTAAATAGTTCAGCACGGACTAGATGGGCTGAATGGTCTGTATTTGTGTTGCACTTTTCTATGACTGTATATATTTAAAAAAATAAAAATCATTTC